>NW_026861666.1:0-22170 GCF_026571515.1 Ruditapes philippinarum
GATTTTTATTAATGCGCGAGTTATTCTAAAGTCACGAAAAACTTTTGATTTGTTAATAATAATGTTTTGTATAATGTAGAAATATTTATTTCCTACTAATAGTTTCTTGGAACTCAGAGCTTACAACCTTTATTATAGTATAATTTGCTGTCCTACTTTTTTGACAGCGGTAAATCGTTTCGGCAGTAATTTGCATATTGCGCAATAATACTACGGGACTACAACGTTTTTATCAATCATATACGTTCATATTTTAACTTGGATAACTTAATTTGAAATTGAAAAGGCTAAATATGGAAGATTTTAAGATATCCCGACAAAGTATGGGAGTTTTAAAGGATCAAATTCATGTACTATATCTTGGGCTATTAATCGGTTGAGGACACTTTGCGCGATTGTAGCCGACGAAATCCCATGTGTAGATGACTTAGCTCTGAACGCGCCTGAGGGCGCGTCCGTCGCAAAAATAGCTAAGCCAATGGTCTGCCCACCTCGTGTCTTGTAGAGGTCTGTTCTTAATAATGTGGTTTGTTTTTACAGATAAAAATATTCGTTAACAGTATGATTTAAAAGAAATCATTAAATTACGAAATTGCTTGAATTATAGAATCTGAAGCCGTAGTTATATTACTGCAATTCTAATTTCATTAACGATATATTATTGATTAACAAGTATGAGCTCAGCTGCTATTTATTCTATGTAATTGTTTTCATTGTGATAATTGCCGAAATTTTTTATCAAAACTTTTTCATCAAAGCCTTGTTCTGTTCATGTTGTATTATTAACCCACGGTTCAATGCTGACTGTTATACTACTAGAGGTGAATTAAAAAAATTGTAAAAAATAAAAACAATGATCTTCTTCGTATTCTATATATAAACCATAAAAAATAATAATAACTAAAGAAAAAGTACAACTTTAATGAGAGGCAAAACTTAAATGAGTAAATCTCAACCACGTAAATTTTGGAATAAAGTTTGAAGTCAATACTCTAAAAATACAAAAAGTGCTGAAACTTTAACAACACAAGATCTATATGAGCATTTTAAAAACACTGTATAGCACAGAGATAACAACTGGAAATGCATCTTATAATCAAAATATTATAGATGAAGATTTAGATAAAGAAATAAGTATGTCAGAATTGCATAAAGCAGTATTTTCACAAAACAATAATAAAAGTAGTGGAATAGATACACTTATATCAGAAATATATAAGATTTCTTTCAATGAAACATCTGATCTTATTCTCACACTTTTTAACAGGCTATTTTATACCGGAGAATATCCCAGTGAGTGGGGATCAGGAATTATGTTCCTATACATAAGGGAGGTGACCCGGAAGATGCAAAATATTATAGGGGTATAACTTTGATAAGCATTATTACAAAAACATATTCCCAGGTATTACTTAACCGTCTAACATCATGGACTATAAAACATAAAACTATAATAGATAATCAATATGGATTCAAAAAAGGAAAATCAACTACAGATTGCATATTTATACTTCATTCAATAAAAGTAAAAAGTTTGTCTGATAAGAATAAATTATACATAGCCTTTGTAGACTTTGAAAAATGCTTTGATAAATTACAACGTTCGTTTATCTTTCAAAAACTTATTAATGAAAATGTTTGTAAAAGCAATCGAAAACATGTACAGCAGCGTAAAATCATCGGTAAGGTAAAATAAAGAGATATCACCAAACTTCATCTCAAAAATAGGCGCAAAACAAGGTGACCCCAGTTCAAGTCTTTTATTTTTATTTTTCGTAAATGACATAATTCATAAAATTTATTGTAATATTGATGGAATTTTCACCGCCGTTCATGACTTAAAATTATTTATGCTACTTTTTGCTGATGATGCAGCTCTTTTTGCCAATACAACCGATTCATTACAGTCAATGTTAAATTATTTGAATTCATACTGCCAAACATGGAATCTGAAAGTTAACACAACTTAACGTTTAATTTAAATATTTAGGTGTTTATTTCTTTAAAATGGACATCGGAATCGGACACAAAAGCATCTTGCCCAACATTCATCATTTTCTATGCATAACCTTTTTACAGTATTTAACCAACTAGATTAAAAGATTCAAGATATATGTAAACTATTTGATACATTAGTAGGATCTGTCTAAAATTATAGCGCAGAATTGTTTGGGTACTATAAAACTAAAGAACATTTACATAGTAAATTTCTTCGAAAGAGCCTTTGTGTCCGTAAATCAACAAATCTAGATGCATTTTTGGAGAAATAGGGGGATATCCAATGGCAATTCACCGTAAAATCATAATGTTTAAATACTGGATTAAAATACTTAAGTCACCTGATAACTCAATTCTTAAAACAATGTGTAACATTGCAGATAATGAGCTATCATACATGGAAAGAAACTGGGCTTATCAAATATAAAATAATAAATAGAATAAAAAATATACTGAATTAAATAGGTATGTCTAACGTCTGGCTACAACAAGATAATTTGAATATAAAACAATTTTTTTTAGATATCTACAAACGTAATTGGTATTCAAACATTAATAATTCAAACAGACTTTCGTCTTACAGTTATTTTAAACACGAATTTCAATGTGAAAAGGTTTTTAAGCGTTATAAATAAAGTTAGCCATAGGATTATTTGAACTAAATTTAGACTATCAGCTCACATTCTGGAAATAGAAAAAGGAAGGCACGATAATATTCCAAGAGAAAACACATAATGTCGAAATTGTCCATTTAATTTGGTAGGAACAGAATATCATTTCTTTTTGGAATACCCAAAACATTACAATTTACGTAGAAAGTTTTTTTAAACCATATTTTTGTAGATGGCATACAATGCGGAAATTCGAAACACTAATGACAAGCACACATATCAAAACAATTAATAATCTGGCAAGTTATCTGTAGGACTAAAACCTTTTAAGATTACTGGTAAAAGGGAGATAACTACGACAAGAAATGCTTAGTACATATATAACGGTTAAGCCATCTTAGAAATATTATAAATGCCGTTTGATTTGTGGATAGTGATTTAATTAACGTTAACAAATATCTTTTTACTTTATATAAGTATTTTTATGCAAACACTTAACCTTTTGTTTATACTTGACAACAATACTTCTCGGCAACGTTAACAAATAGTTTTTTATACCTTGTTTAAGTACATTTGTTTCTTATACGTATTTATATGCAAACTTTGTTAGATATGTCATAACAATTGATAGTACTCGCCGACAATACTTTACACAACTTAGTTTCTGAATGATTATAAACTGTATGTTGAATAAAATATATAGAGGATATTCAAGTTTTTTTATAAATACATGATTTATTTTCATCGAGTGGTATGAAAAAAAAAATTTCATGAGTGGCGGTAGCCACGAGTGAAATATGGAAATGTTCATGCCACAAGATGAAAATAAATCATGTATTTATAGAAAACACTTGAATTTACTGTTTATTATATACATTTTTCTCTTTTTTGACATTAAAATTTGAAATACTTTCCTTTAAATTTTGTGTACTGGCAGAATTTTAAAAAAAGTAGTCCGGCAAGACACCAGTGAAAATACGGATAATATGTTTCACTGCAGTGAAAAATAATTTTTTACAGTGAAAATACGGAAAATGAAAATACGCATTTTATTTCATCAATATTTCTCAATATTTCATTTATAAGTATATAATAAATGTTTGTTATGTTATTGTCCTAAATTGTTTATTCCGTTAAATCTTAAATTTTACAGTGCTTTGACAAGCTTTTGTAAAAAAATTAAAACTATGCAGTTATTGCAGTATCAAGCTCCAAATAATTAATTGAGCCGCGGCACGACAAAACCAACATAGTGCGTTTGCGACCAGCATGGATTCAGACCAGCCTGCGCATCCGCGCAGTCTGATCAGGATCCATGCTGTTCGCTATCAGTTTCTCTACTTGTAATAGAGTTGGTAAGCGAACAGCATGGATCCTGATCAGACTGCGCGGATGCGCAGGCTGGTCTGGATCCATGCTGGTCGCAAACGCACTATGTTGGTTTTGTCGTGACGCGGCTCAATTATAGTATAACCTTGTCATTATCGTCATTATCAAGCAGAACCAAAATATTTTGAAAAGTTTGCCAAAACTAACAGAATAAATCGTTATGATTTAGACGTTAACGCAGAACACTCGTCATTTATATTAAAGAATAATTGACGAGAATTATAATAACGCCTGGTTTTATGATGTATGAAAAGAATAACATTGTGACAAAAGTGTATACATCATGTTTTTTTCCTATTTCTTTTCTATAAAGCAGACGACAAAATATTCGCTGGTACACATTATTTATAAAAGTGTTGTTAAATGTTAAGTACTAGACTATATTGTTCATGGGGCTAATTTAATATCTCCAGATTATACAGGTTGGAATTGTTTATTCGTACCAGTCACAACTTTATCAAAATTTAGTGATCAATTGTTAATGATGACAAAATAGGTACATATAGACAATCAACGATGCATGCGCTAAGAAATTATTAATTAATGAAGTTAAGATATTTTTTGACATTGTTGTGTATAAAATCATTTTTTTCTTGTAGGGTGCTTGTATCCTGATATCATTTTTCTAAATATTTCACTCCTTTTGTTACAGAAATAATTTAAAAGTACTAACTTATGAAAACTTAAACACAATGTGTTTTTTTAGTTATTTGATTTTAATATGGATATTTTGCCGTAAATATGTTTTAGGAAAAAATAGCTAACATTATTATTTGAAATTAAAATAGGTAAATAAAAACAAATAATACAAGAAGATAACAACATCTTTATCGAAGTATCTTAAAGCCAAACTTTAAATAACAAATTACATATTTCTTTATTAGCCTGATTCTGTAATGAAGTTTTAAGTCTGTCAGAAGGACAATATTTCATTCAATTTCTTTTCAAGTTGAAAGACATACCTAGTTATTAAGGAGAATGAAAGGAACGCTAATAATGAAATGTAAATGGTAGTGACCATCACAGTTATTTTATCAACGATCATATCGCTTTTAAATTACTGTTTATTTCTCATGACTGACTGAATATCTATCTATCTATCTACCTTTAATCATCTTATCTGAAAGCTATTAATTTCAATATTACATCTATTCATTATCTATTTCAATGGTAAATGGTCATCGGGGCGTCGGATATGTCGTATAAAGTTATATCACAGGGTATTTTGTTCAAAATGGAAAAAATAAAAATAGCGAGATGAATAGGGAGAAAAATGCATCGCTGTTGTAATAGTGATTTAACCCTATAAAATTATCACATAAAAATGTGCTTTTATGACTCATGAAATCTTTTATATCAACCTTGTTAACTGTAATCAAATATGTTGTACATAGTTGTAGGCTGGTAAAAAAGTAAATCATTATTTGAAAGTTAACTAATATAAGGCTGCAAATGAAGTTCCATTATTTTATAGTTGCAAAATTTGTAGTTTTCACAAGTATTTATTCACAAGGCACGGGCAATGGTCAGTGTTAAGCTGTATAATTAAAATTTTGAATAAAAAAGGTACTAAAGTCATAAATCATCTATAAATTGAGGTTGAGGGGAGGTGGTGGTACAGTCTAAATTTTAATTTTTTAGCTTCAATGCTTATTCTGCATCAACTTCTCTCGCAGAAAGATGGCGAATGTTTATCTGCAATTTAGGGGGCAGGGGATGGTCCCGGTGAAATTTATTAATAATACAGACATGGTGTTTTGAAGGTGTTGAAAATTGTTTATATTTCTTTTTCGATGTAATTCTTTGTAATTTGTAAAACTGTAAATTTTAGATTGTCATCTGCTACAGAACAAGTAAGAAACTTTGATAAAATTGCAAAAAATCTAAACGTATGACAGACACTTTGTTTAGCATTTTCACATTTTATGATCTATGTACTGTAGAAAATTTCTATTATTAAAGGCATGAGGCGGATTCTTAAGTGTTGTGCGTCTTCATGAAGATTGGACATATTCCTTTATTATCAGCCTGATTTTGGATGGGTGGGGGTAATATTATTTGCTCTATGGAACAATGGATGCAATTACTTTTTTCAATGTATGTCATATATCCTTGAATAATGCCAAGCAGTAAATTTTTCACATGTTTATAAAATCACAAAATATTTGGTTATGTGTTTAAAGGCCTCACGGAACTAAAAAATTGTTCATTTTAGGTCCCCTGCCCCCTTATCATGTCGCTGTGATACGGTTAGAACAAAGAAATCATGCACTGATCACGCGCTGTTGTCATAGGAGTTACACAGCGTGATAGTTACTAACTAAATAGGGTTGCCGATCACTAAATACCCTCCTCCTTCGGTTGTATACACCTTAAAGATTAACAAGTCCAACTTCTCAATCCAAACAACTTTATCTTCGATGTAAGTAACATTTGACTGGAATCCGTTGGACTGAAATACCAATGACTGCTGCACAGAGTGAGTTCATTTGCTTTAGGATACAACAAATAAATAACTACTACTTGAATGAATAAATGTCATTTATTTTTAAAATAACTGTTCTTAACAATAAATCTTTATAGTATTACCAAATGTTTATTAACTAATGCGTTACAAAATATATAACTAAGAATGCTAAGCAAAGGTGGGTCATCAAAACCGCTAAATAATGCAACAAAGTTGCATAACCCTTGGGATAAAACTTCTTTTGTGTCTCGAACAAATGTATATATAGCTTGTAAAGTGTCAACATTATGCTGTACACTTTCTTTGCTACTGAAATTTTTAGTTCTTAGGGAAACATGAATGTTGTTGTATTACGGTAATATCTTCAAGTATATATCATTAATGTTAATATTCTTATTATAATTATCTCCTTGACCCTACAAATGTGGTCGGAACGGAAAAATGTATCTAATTGTATTTTAGGATTCAGAATGGTATCAAATTATATTTGGCAATATACGGAACGTTATCTTATATATTTCTTCCTTGTGAATGACAGTGATATACGCAGATAATTTATCATCGAACATTCTACGTCAAATAGACGTTCAAGGATCATTTTCGATAATACTTATATAACTTTCAGCCAGTTAAGGGGAAATCAAATATGTCGTGAACATATATAATAAGACATAAATAAAAATAACATGAAATTAAAAAACAACATAAATATGATTACTTTTTTACACTCTCATCTATTTATGTTAACATTTCCAAAAAAGCCAGGGGGAAATCTACGGAAACGTATAGCAACCACCCCTACATGTTAGTTAAAACAGAATTTTTGACAATTTATTTAATACATATTATATACCTAACCAATTTTTACAAACTTAAATGATTTGAAATATTTATCTAGTAATATCTACAGCCCCTGCATGTTGGTAAAAACAGAATTTAAGACAATTTATTGAACACACGATATATATATATCTGACCAATAATTACATTGTTATTTGATCTTGAATATATATCATTTACTCAATCTGCTGTTTATATTGCTGAATTAAAATTTATGTGAAATTTTTCAGTTCATTTATATGTATTAGTTATATATAGTTGAGGTTATTTATTCGCATACCTCTATCACTATGAAATATAATATAACATATTTTACAATTTATATTTAATAATGAGGACAGAAAAATCCCGCACAATACAAAGCTTTTTTAAAGACTATATATGAACCATTTGAATGAGGCTTTCTGTATTTCAAAGATTAAGGAATGTGACTCCTCCATTACGCGCGCAAATATGGCAGATCGGTTGTCTTTTTTATTTTAAGTAACTATCAGAAATCTAACCGAAAAGTACGGAAACGTATAGCGACCATCCCTATATGATATATATCAAATGACTTTTTTTACAGTTTTATAGTATGTTTGTTATATGCAAATATGATTTAAAAAGATGTAAGTGTTTAAGTTTTTCATTTTGTCAAAAAGTTAAAAGTAGCATATCTTACATTATAAGATAAAAACGTCCGATAAATTACAAAAAATACGTATTATATATGATTTACAACATAACTTGATTTAATTGCTTCCTTTATTAAATACAAATACCTTGACTTTTCTCGTGTCCCGCATCATATAAGACGAAATATCGCATAAGCTTTGGGATCTCTGTTCCGTTCCTATAATAACATCAAGTGGTCAAATATACCATTTTATTTAATATTTATCTTGTACCATCGTCTGTACATACATTTAAAATGGTAAATGTGTCGGAAGTTTTCAAAAATATAATTACCAACTAAATATTAACAACTAACGGAGTTTGTCATTTTTATTTGTAACACTATCTGAAGCACAATTATTGAAACATTCCTTAATCTTTGGAATACAAAAAGCCTCAATCAAATGGTTCATATATAATCTTTAAAAAAAGCTTTCTACTGTGCGAGATTTTTCTGTCCTCATTATCAAATATAAATTGTAAAATATGTTATATTATATTTTATAATGATAGAGGTATGCGAATAAAAACCTCAATATGTATAACTAATACATATAAATTAACAGAAAAATGTCACATAAATTTGAATCCAGCAATATAAACAGCAGATTGAGTAAATGATATATATTCAAGATCAAATAACAATGTAAATATTGGTCAAATATATATCGTGTGTTAAATGAATTGTCTTAAATTCTGTTTTATACAACATGCAGGGGCTGCAGATATTACTAGATAAATATTTTAGATCAAGTAAGTTTGTAAAAATTGGTTAGGTATAAAATATGTATTAAATAAATTGTCAAAAATTCTGTTTTAACTAACATATAGGGGTGGTCGCTATACGTTTCCGTAGAAAAGATTTCTCTCCATCACCAGCATATATTATCTTTATTAGCAACTGGTTGATAAAGGCTTTTTACATAATCTTTATGATGAGTAGCTAAATTGGTGGAAATTATCATTTTAACTGCATATTATATATTTTGAAGAAACATTTCTTTTCCCTATGAAACATATAAAATATCGTGCGCTTCATCACCATAACATTTGATTTTGACCGCATTTTTGTAGTTTCTATTTAAATGGATTGTCTTATATATGATGTGTGACACGAGAAAAGTCAAGACATTTGTATTTGATAAAGGTAGCAATTAAATCAAGTTTTGTTGTAAATCATATATAATACGTATTTTTTCGTAATCTAACGTACGTATTTTATCTTATAATGCAAAAGTTTCTGACAAAATGAAAAAAATAAAACACTTACATCTTTTTAAATATGTATTTCTTTCCTGAAAGCATATTTACATATAACAAACATACTATAAAACTATAAAAACCGTCATTTGATATGTATCATCTAAGGGTGGTCGCTATACGTTTCCGTAGAAATCAAATAGGTCGTCAACATATATATAATATTTAATAAATGAAAACAAAATGAAATAAAAAAAAAACATAAATTTGATTACTTTTATTACACACACCAACGATTTTATCGTTATAATTCACTTTTTACAAATCGCAAACACCTTTAAATTCGAAATTAATATTCAATATTAGACATTTTTATCAAATTTAATATATAAATGGCTCATAACAAGTAGCAAATCCTCGCAAGTTTAATTGCAAAATTAAATACGTGTATGCCCATTTAACAGCATGTACAACAGTAAATGCTAATAATATTATAGGTATTTAAATACTAATACATCATTTAGTACGATTTCTCAATCACAAACATGAAACAAATAAGATTGCACGATTATCACACACCTGCTTTAACGTTTTTGATATTGATGGTTACATATGTATTATAAACAATTCTTTTAGAATACAAGTTGCTTGAAAGCTTACACACATGTATAATACCTTACATTTACGTAAACATACACGTAACAATCTTTCTACGCCACATTGTGTAACTTTCTTTATCGATAAAAAACAAATCATGTTTTTTTTAGCATCCCCATATTTTAAATTGTTCCCTCATTTTCGTTAACGTTGTGGTAAGTTAAACGTTCATAACTTATTTATATAAGCCATTATTGTAACAAATAAAGTATATTTGAAACCGGAAGGGTTATATTAAAAATAACCATGCATGTAAATGACAATTGGGGAGTGAAAATAGAATAAAGGTTTGTTTCGTACAAGTAACAATGTTTCTTATAGACAACGGCAACAACACAATTGCATTTTTGTACACAGGTGAGCTATTCCAAACGACATCTTTAGAATAACAGTACAATCGCCAAACAAACCACCATTGGATGTTTAATTTTCTTCTTAAATGATGGTGCTGATTAAATTATCGTTTGAATTCGCGAACAATATGAACTTTGCAATTACTTTTTCAAGCACAGTAAGTAATACATAACATAACTTACTGAATTTTTTTTTTTTTTTTTTGAAGCCCAAGAGGTAACTCCGTTTATTGTCCCCGTAATAGGTAAAATAGGGTCGGGGATCTATCCACTATTTTACCTTACAATTTATTATAATGTTACAAAAAACATATTACGGGCATTTATATCATACATTATTTTATAATACATACAATACACAGAAGATAAATGTTCTCTTGGGATTCAGAGTATTTCATTTCCACCAAAACTGGATATAATATACACAGACTGTAATATATAAGTAGTTAATTCAAAAAAGGTTCTATCTATTTGCTATCATATCAACTAATGAGTACATAGATTTTTTAACCTTTGTATAACTAACTATTGAAGATGCTAGCTTTTAAACTGCAGACAAGGCCTTGTAAAGATGGTATTATCTCCCTCCTCTTGCACAAGAATATATATCATTTTAATTCTAGAAAAAAATATTAAATTGACATTGATCACCTTTTTTTGATACCCTAAAATCAATGTTTTACAATCAACCTTCCAATCAACACTATGACATTTTAAGCAAGTGTTGCACATCTGAGATAAAAGTTTTTAATAACCGAACAATTCCAGAATAAATGAGATAAATGTCTCTTTTTCTCTTTGCAGAAAGTGCATTTATCAGATTGTGTCAATTTCATTTTAGACATTAAATAGTTTGTTCCTAGAATTCTATGGGTGATTCTAGTTTAAAGCCATTGAAGGTAAATATCATTAGTTTCAGTGTGAACCCATTCAAACAGGTATTTCTACTCAGTATCATCAATGTTAAAATAAGCATTCCATTTTGATATACATGTAGGTATTTGACAATTATCAATAAATACATTATATATGGTAGAGGTTCCACTTCTACATAAAAGTATATGTTTTATATAAAAGGGAATAGACGGCAATAATACATTGGTATTAGAATATTCTATTTTTATATTTATAGATCGTTGATCGTTGAATAATGGTATAATAATCCAAGTATACAATATTGTCCAAGATAATCCTTTTAAATCCAATCTATTGAAATCACTACTGAACCAGTACTGTTATTATATAACATAACTGAAAAGGTTAAGGGGCACAATGTTCATTTCAGGAACTTAATAATTATGACGACATGTATATTTTCATTGAGTGTCTCACTATGATGTAAACGACTATTCCATATAAAGTTTGCGTTTGCACACTTCATTGGATTTTAAATACAAACATATTATGTAGTCACTGGTTACAACCTTGTCTATGCAATATAAGGATAACGTATTATTTACGTTTAAAATGTATTCGCAACCAATGATATTAATATATATAAAATCACACTGGTACTTATGACAATGTGCATCCCTTATTGTATTGGTTGAACATATATAAACCGCATTTAAGAAAGTGAAACCAAATATTATTTTCATATAACAAGACTATTTAAGCCAAACAGAAAACAAAATTGACAATGACCCTAGAATATACAAGTTCAGTGAACTACAAACTGTTTAAAATGTTATTATCTGATGCAATTCTTATGTTAAAATTTTAATTGCGTACGCGCATAATTGTTATTTGCAGTGTCTCGGTAATGTTCCCCCTTCTTAGGTCTTTAATGATTAATGTATTTATATCAATCAGGATCAGTTTGGTGTACATATTCGATGAATATTCTTTACATTTTCACTTATTTCCCCAAAACAAGGGAGAAAGTGGAAGTATTCAAGGATAGTTCATGTACAACAGGTCTCGGTTAATAAATTACTAATAGTATAGAATTCGTTTGTGACATATGTGCAGTGTAACAAAATGCAGTGCATACTTAAAACTAAACTCTGGAATCCATAATATGTTAGATAATACAAACATGTCATTCAGAAATATTTTAATCCAATAATTTTTTTTTTAATTTTTATATTTATTTATTGAATGCTGCAGTTGACCTTTATACGGAAGAGTATACTGACCCCCATTATATATTTTATATGCCTGTTTAAAATACGACGATACATGATCGTAATGGTTTTTTAAAAGTTATATATATAGTTCATATTGATCATTTCTGTTTTTTGGCTACTATACTGTTAAAGATACGTATTATAAACTTAAGTCTTTCTTAAGACTTTACTTTTATTTATAAGAAATATGTTTTTTCTTCTTTTCGTTGAAATTCTACCTCAAGAAGCAGACGTTTTCTTGTAGTAAACGCTTTTATTTATTTGAAAACAGTATGTTTTCGAGGCACTATTTGTTTGACAGATATAGAGATGATATAATCATATATAATATATATATTCTTTATCTGCGTTTTTAGCTTGGATGATGTTTTATATGTTTCCTAAAATAAGTTGATCGTTATGATAACACGCTTGCGGTACACGAGTACCTTGCCAGTATTATATATAATATTATAATTTAACTGTTATATATTATTATTATATAAATGGTATTGAAACTTTGAGTAACTTATACTATAAATATTTCTTACATCTTTTTCAATGATTATACATGTTTTTTTTATATCAAAACGAGAAAAAGGGCCATTTAATATTATAATAATAGATGCGACTTATTATACCAAAGAGAATCTAATTTAATTTATAAATTCATACATCTTTTTTCATGAGATTCATATGATAAAGGCTAAAGTGCACAACTACTGTATGTTAAGAAGAACATTCTGTTCTCTTAAATTTCCAAATATCATCGAAGAAACAATGCATATTTGTGATTTATGGTGTATAATAACAGATAAAACTCTGCAAGATCCATTTTAAATATCATATAACTTGTCAATTGTTTAAAGACATGTATTATACAAAGGTTTTTTTTCTTGAAGGCATAAAAAATATATAAGGGGGGGGGGGTCAGTATACTCTTCCGTACCTTTATTCAAATCAAATAGCATTTATCAGTTTTTAAATATAACTATTTTTATTGCACTATGCGTTATTGGCTAAATATTTGCCAAACTCTGATGATTATGCTTATATATTGACACATTTTGATATTTTTAATTTACATTTATTGAGGAGAACAAATTGTGCCATGCGACGAATAAATTACTTGTTTTTATAATAAATTATTTGAACGAAAATGAAATATCAAAATGTATTGTTCCCTATTTTTATATTGTTTGATATAACGAATTGACAAAAAAAAAAAACACGAAAAAAACCGAACAAAAAAACCCAAAAAAAAACAAAAAAAAAAAAAAAAAAAAAAAAAACAAACAACAACAGCAACAACAGAGGACGTACATGTATTACTACATAATACAACAAACATTCTATTATACATACATATGAAAGAGCACTCCAGTATACTTGTCTATGAATATAAATGTCTACAGGTAAATCAACAATTTATACTCATCATACTTAGTGATCTTAGCTCCGTTCAAGATTTCTAAACGCATATTTAAAAGTCATATCTGTGTGAAAAGTGATTTTGTTTTTAAGGAGATGATTACCATGATAATTCCATATATGGAAGTTGCAAAATCGTTTACAAATGTTAATCGCGTTAGAATGTAAAAGGGAAGTGTGGTGTTTTCAACCTGAGAGTGTTAATTGATGCAGTTAAACTCTCAACGTCATGATGCACAGCATTTTAAACGTGTTGTGTACGTTCTATCGTTTACATTTCTACATGTCGTAAAGTTGATGTTATAAATTTCTAAATACAGTTTGCAATTTATCTAAATTGCATAGTAACAGCTTCCATTTGATCAAATCGAGATAATCAAAACGCCAGTGCCAGTGTAGTATGTATCTCTCGGATCGACAATTAGATTTTTATTAATCTGTTAAGTAAAAACGAAGTATGAGTTTCAAAGGCTGGATTTTTGGCAACGAATAGCCTACATATAATTGTACAACATGTCAGACCAGCATAACGTGGCAAATTGTGTGTAAACGATGGAACCAATTGTTTAAATAGAGAAAAGAAAATTGTTGATTGATACAAATTTAAACATTTTGTTTTCATAAATCTTATGTTTAGTTCATGTTTAAACATACTTCTACTTTAAGCAAACGCTTAAATTTGTTTTTCAAAATCAGAATAAGATCTGCTTGGTCATGATTATGACATCACTAAAAATGTCCACTACCTCCATAGTCACTTATACTTCATTAAAATGTAATAACTTACATGTGTCTCTGATTTCCGGAGAAGGCAGCGGTTATATAGACGCAATGGTGATAAGTGTCACTCAATAAGTATGCAATAACCTTACATAAAAGGTATCGTAAAAGTGTGTGTTTTAAGATAATGTTTTGATAACAATTACAGTATATAAAATAAATGTTGATGTTATTTGCGTGTTGATTTACAAAAGAAATCAAAATGAGTGTTTTTTTCTTAATTGGTATTCAATCCAACAATTGTATTTTCTATAACGACTAAATGAAACATGTGTATTTTTTTATATCTTATTCACACGATTATCATTTCATATTATACTCACAACATTTTGGAAATAAATTCAATTGCATTTAGAACTTATAGAGGGGATTGTTGATTAGTGGTGCATGTGTGAGTAACTTTCACTGTGTGTAATTTTTATAGAACTTGACAAGACATAAATGTAATGAATTTGTTGCACGTTGAATTACAAGTTTGCGGAAGTCAGATAATAGCATTAAAGAAGGACAATAATCATCATGTTCAGTTAATTTGGCGTAGACCAAAGCTATGCATACGTCTTGTCTTGTCCGATCAAAACAGTTAAGGATGGTTATCTTCACATACTGTTATCTTGATCTTTTGTCTGTAGTCTTAGCAACTTTGAGAAAACAAGCTTTGACTTTATAAAATGAGGCTTGAAAAAACACAACGTTTATAAACTATGAACCTGTTGTGTTTTCTTCCAATAAGGTTTACGGATTAAAGTAAAGTAAGAAATTGTTACAAATTGTTTATAACATCTTTAACTGTTAACCTGCTGGTAGCGACTTTATCTACACATGACATTAGTGAAACCTATGTTGGGCGACACATCCATACGGTCGGATCATGGTCTGCACTGTTTGATATTCAGACGATACGCATGTGGTATTTTTAAAAAAAAAAAAAAAAAAAACGATGAACAGTTCTGTCGGATTGAAACAGTTTATAAGTCCATTTGAGACACTTATTTTAGCTGGAAAAGGGTAAAAAATGTATCATGCCGACAAATAACATGTCAAGATATGAGATGGTAAAATGAAAAAAAAGAAAGAAATGAAATACATGTTCAAGTGATCGGTAAATACTGATTAGTAACGTTTAATGGGTTAATACATTCTTACTGACATCTTAATTCAAGAGAAAAAGTTGACAACAGCGTCAATATTTCATGTTTCTTCTTTGTACAATCTACTTCGTTACTAATGCAGTAGCCAATATCAATAGGAGAAGATTATTCATTCAACAGAGTCACGTGTCACAACAGTGGGTTGGAAAACAATCCGGCATAGTGGTTATCATATATATGAAATAATTAATCAATTATAATTTGTAGTGCCACAAATTACTACAAATATCAAAACCTAAGCAGTTTCTTCGTTTCTTTCTATGTTTGATTCGATCCAGGACTCCGTACGTTGCGGATCACAGGTTGGGATATTGTACCGTACAGTCAGTGGTACTAGAAATAAAACGGATAAAAAATCCGTATTATAATAAAACAATTTACTTTCCAATCAATGCATAATAAAGAGAGTTCTGGAATAAGGTTGCTGGTCCGAACCCAAGAGGCCATTGTACATCGCAAATCAGTCTTATACAAGAAGAAAATACAACAATTTTTGTTATAACTTTTTTATTTCTTTTGGCGAATTATTTCCATCATGACTGGGTATAAACTTTGATAATATTTCCATTGGCGATCAAGCGAATCGATTTTTTAAAAGCCAAAATGTTACAATATGAACTTTTTGAAGTTAAATTTCGATTTCTTTCAACTATATAATATTTTTGAGGAAGGATTTTTATGTATTAGTAGACAAATGTTTTTTAATGTTATTTTCTGGGAGTCTACTGCTTTAAATATAGCTAAATTGTATATTTTTAATATGTAAAAATAAACACTAATACACATACACACAGAAAAAATGCTACATTTCAATACATATTTTCAAACAATATGTAATTTCTGTAATAATATACGACATCATTGAGATACTGACATTTTTTGTATTATTGCTAAAAACTTGACCAAATTTAAGATTCCTGTGGGTACAAGTATTTGTGTCGTCCTTATAACACGTATCATTGTACTCGATTGTGTTTTAAATAAATGTTTATGATCCTGTCAGATGCCATGAAAGGTGCCGGAGTCAAATAATAAATGCAATTTACTTTAGAACTATAATCTTTGCTAAATGTCCCTTTTAAAATAAAGAACTATAGGCATTTATATAGTTTTTCTGGTATGATGAAACATGCTTTGATTACACAGTAACTAACTTTTACAGAAAAAAAGTAAATAAACATTTACAAATATTTACAATAGCTTTTTATAACATTGATTGAGATCGTCAATAACAAAAACATGGTTTTCCATAGAATTCGATCTTTTTAAACCGCAAACTAGTGTCACACGGTATGGATGCTTTCAGGTTTTTAAAACTTACATTTTGTTCAAAAATTGCTTACAAAATTGGTTGACTTTTAGGGAAAATGAAAGCATTTAATGCCTTGCTTATAAAAAGAATAGCATACATTCCAGAAACTTTTAAGATTTGTGCACATCCTTTATTTCCTCGTAATTAAACCCTAACTAATTTGGAGAGATAATATGTTTCGGCCCCTAACTTTTGAATTTGAGCCAGTTAAAGATTATGCACAGTCACTTTTTGGTATTAAGCTTTCAGAGAATTTTATTAAACAAAGTTTTCACTGTTTTTCTGTTCCCCCGTTACGCATGTTTTACCTATAATTTTTCTATGTCAACAAGATTCGTCCAATGCTTTGTTTCATTAATATTTAACTTATTCAATAACATGTATAGCTAGTAAACATTTAACCTCGTACACTGTATATTCATTTAATGATGAATAGCCAATATAATGACAATGTATTATTTTGACCATATTGATACAAATGTTAAGACTTAAACCTAGTTGTTGAATATTAACATTTGTCTGTAGATTTACTTTAAGGTATAATTAGTTTTTATATAACGTCATTACAAATGTTAAAATGTAATACTCTTCAACAATACCAATTAAATAATTAATTTTTCAGCAATATTCCACGCATGTGTTCAATTCGGTACATAACTTGAAAATGGAATGGTCAATGTCAAAACATGTATACTTTTTATCAACAAGTTTCGCATGTTGTTAAGGATTTTATTTGTGTTTATTTTAATAATCTGTAACGAATATTCACATTAATATCACATACATAATTTTCACGTGGCATGAAATTTGACTAAATAAGTCTATTAGATGATATCAAAGTAATATATGTAAGCGTGTCAGTATATAATAAGTATATGCAATATAACAATTTGAATTAACTGGAGCTAAAAAACAATTTGAATTAACTTAAGTTAAAAATAAACGCAATTAAGATTCCAACTTCAATTTCACCTGTTGAAAAAGTATACAAGAAACTTCATATACAGTCTAAAACTAAAGTATTAAATGTCAGTATTTGCTTAACATTATTATACTATTCAAACTGTTTATACTTAATACACATGATTAGCAGTCAATTATCGTTGTTATTAGTCGGAACAGACACCAGCAGCCATTAACTTCGATCTTTCAAAGGGGCGAATGGGAATTTATAGCCTTCATATACATAAACTATTGTTGACTAAATAAATTGTAACAATATTATCTTAAAGGCAATTTCTTGTTAAAATTTGATTCGTTGGAAAAACGTTTGGATAGTATGGCACTTAATCAAAATTGTAAAACAAATAAGTTAAATTAAAAAAAATGCAGGTTCTTCAATTGTTATGCGTTCTAAAATTCCTTCAGTAAATATGAAAATAAGGTAATGAAGACAGTGATTGCAACATTTATGTTATACTATCTTAAAGGCAACTATTATATATCTTGCTATGAGCTATGTCAAATTAATTGAAAATGATGATTATTGTCTTTTCTTGTTATTATCTGACTTTCACAAACTTGTAATTCAACGTGCAACAAATTTTTCACATTTATGTCTTGTCAATATCCATTAGAATTATACACAGTGAAAGTTACTCACACATGCACCACTAATCAACAATCCCCTTTATAAGTTTTAAATATTTTTGCAATATTTATTTATTTCACAAATTTAAAAGTAATACAAATGACTTTATTTCCAAAATGATGTGTTTATAATATAAAATGATTATCGTGTGAATAAAATATAACAAATACACACGTTTCATGCACGTTTAGTTGCTATAAAAATAACAGTGTTACCAATTAAAGTAAAAAAAAATCACTCATTTTGATTTTCGTGTAAATCAACACGCAAATAGCATCAACATTAATCATAACTACTCTAATTGTTATTAAAACATCATTTTAAAAACACACTTTACGATACCTATTAAATATGGCTCAAGTTATATAATATTGGTATTAGAGGTAAATTGCTACGTATTGTTAGAGATATGTACGATAAGGTAAAATCTTGTATAAAACATTGTAATTGTTATTCTGATTTTTTTTGAATATGCTGTAGGCCTCCGTCAAGGGGAGGTAATTTCACCGATAATGTTTACTCTGTTTATTGATGACGTCGAGTTATTCTTAGAGCAGGATATAAACAGTGGACTTCAATTAAATGATATTATACTTATGCTTCTACTTTTTGCTGATGACATGGTAATTTTGGGTGATTCACCAGAACAGATTAACAAAAGTTTAAATCTTCTCTATTCATATTGTGAAAAATGGAGTCTGAATGTTAATATTGATAAAACTAAAGCAATGGTTTTTAGAAAACGTGGTGGGTTGTTATCTAATGAGGATGTTTTGTATAATGGTGAAAAACTCGAAATTGTCAGTAATTTTAATTACCTTGGAGTTGTTTTTAATTACACGGGTACGTTTGTTTTAAATCAGGAACAGATGATAGGAAAAGCCTTAAAAGCATTAAATGTTCTACTTATAACTTGTAAAAAGCATAAACTTAATCCCAAAATATTATGTCAGTTATTTGATGCGTTTGGCGGATCCATTCTTTGTTATGATTGGAAATTTGGGGAAATAGTAAGTCAAAAGAAATTGAAAGAATCCATCTTACGTTTTGTAAAAGAATACTTAATGTTAAAATGAATACATGTAATGCAGCAGTTTATGGTGAGCTGGCTCGTTATCCTTTATACATTACAAGATATTTACGGATAGTAAAGTTTTGGCTTAAATTATTACAAACAGACAATATCATTCTTAAAGAAATTTATAATATATCTTATGAAGACTGTATAAATGGTAAGAAAAATTGGCTTTCAAGTGTTAAAGATTTATTATCGTCGTATGGTTTTATGTATGTATGGCATAATCAAGGGGTTTTATGTAGTAAATTGTTTTTATTAGAATTCAAGCAGCGTTTAATTGATTCCTTTGTACAAAGCTGGCATGCTGATATTGTAAATAGTCCTGTTTTATTGTTATACAAGGATATAAAAATTCTGTTCCAGTATGAAAAATATCTTATTAGATTTATAACCTAGTAGCTTTAGGCATTATATTAGTAGAATAAGATTATCAGCACATCCGTTACTTATACAGTCTGGTCGTTATGGTTCAAATAGGATACCAAGAAATGAACGTTTTTGTATATACTGTAGCTTACATGATATTGAAGATGAGTACCACTTTGTTTTGGTTTGCACTTGTTACAATGACCTTAGAAAGAAATATATTAAGAATATTTACTACGTTAGACCTAGTATGTATAAATTTTTAGAATTATTAAATAGTGATAATAAGATTATTTTACGTAACCTTGCTTGTTATATACGAGAAGCATTGGCTATGAGAATATCAGTTACACATCGTTGAATTCACGGTTAATCCTCTGTGTAACATAGCGTAGATAAATAAGTATTGATTGCATAATGTCTAACTTTAAATATAGATTACATTTTGCTTTGCTAATTATTTTGATATGTTTTGTGTTAACGGAATTATAAATTAAGCAATAAAAACATATGCTTTGCTAACATTTGACTATGATATTATTATGTAATGTGACTTATACTTAAATATATTTAATCGTTTGTATTGTGTAAGACGATGTATTTTGTACAAGTCTGAAAATAAAGTTTCTGTTCTGTTCTGTTCCTATTAAATAAGGTAATTGCAACATTATTGAGTGACAATCGTCTCCATTGTGTCTTAACCAACTGTGAATTTGAAAAAGTAAATTATCATTTAAACATGAACTAAACATAATATTTATGAAAACAGAATGATTAAATTTGTATCAATCAATAATTTTCTTTTCTCTATTTAAACATTTGGTTCCATCGTTTACACACAATTTGTCTCTTTATGGCGGTCTGACATGTTGTACAATTAATATGCCTTAAATATTAGAAGGGCTCGATATTTTTTTCGTTTTCGTCATATTTATTAAAGGGAGACACAGGCAAAATTTTCATATTTTCGATTTGAATTTTCTATCAAATATTCTATAAATGTTATCGAAATTAACAAGACTAAGCAGTTTAGAGGGGATATGTCTCCATATAAAGAAAACAAATGTTGGTTTCCTCACCTGACATGTGGGTCAGGTTAGAGCACTTTGATTTTACCATAGTTGTCACAGTGAAACTGTTAAAACTTAAAAGAACCTGTCAAATGAGTGATTTAATTAGTCTTCTTTTAGTCTTACAAAACCTACAATATTTGGATTTTTTATAACTTCTAATGACTTGTTGTAAAACTACTCTTTAGTTCTGTCTACGTCTTCATTTTGTTCAACATAATATGTAGACTTATTTACGTTTTAAACTCACATTATAAAGTATTTATACAGAAAAAACATGCTGTGACTTATCCCCTTTCAAAATTCCATTTTATTTAGTTCCGCCCATTGTTTTCTCGTTTAGGGCACACGCTTTTTATTACTTGGGGACCATACGCCGCTTTTCATGGAATGGCACGGAAGTGTCACATTGATAACCGCCGTATGAACACATCTGCGGATGTTTCTAAATTCAAAATTTTACCATTTCATGTTTAAATGTTGAATTCTGCTTAAGCCGGTGCTAGGGGGCGTGGACGGTAACTTGCACTTTCCAGTACCGTCCATGAACAGGCTCAATCAAACCGAGCCTGCAACATTTTCAATTTTGCCGTGTTGGACTTTCTTTAGGGATTCTGTTTTTATCTATTTTAAGCACTTTTACAAACTTCATTTGAGAGGGATTTAAGTATATTTGGTAAATTTAATATTGTGTCATATATTTGCCTGGGTATACCTTAAATGTATGCTCTGTATGCGTATAATATTTTTAATCGGATGAACCAGTGAAAGAAACATAGGGATATATTGAAACACCCCGTGTTTAACACTAACAGGAATTAATTAACTTTCTTAACAATAACATGCAACTTACCATTTATTCTTGTTTACATTTATGTGACATCAATTTTCATGTTAATTCTACGGCTGCTGATTTTTACCAGCCATTAAATGCACAATAGACAGTGTTTTAGTACGAATACAAAACACGTAAGTCCATTACACAGGTAATGAAACTGGTTTAACACTGCACTGTTTGATTTCCTATGTACACATTGAATTGTTACTAGAATTCACGACTTGCCAGTTTCCTCTTCAATTTATTCCTTTGACACAATTTTCCGTAAATTTT